>NW_022196586.1:0-20150 GCF_008641045.1 Pistacia vera | reverse complement strand
ATCATTGTTCATCAAAATATTTGGCAGATTTCACTTTATCCTCACTTGTTTTTAGCTATGACACTTTACTCCCTCAAAAGTTTCACATTCTTGCACTTTACTCCCCCAAAAATCACAAAGTAAAATTTAATAAAATTCCAAAAATTCAGGGTATTACAAGGAAATTTTGGGTTGGAGGGTATTATGTGTTTTTTTCTTGGTTAATAAAATTGGGTATACGATAATACTTTTAAGATGCTATTATATTTTGATTATATGGTAACATTATAAAAAGCTACTATATTATTGGGGCTAGGGTAACACTTTAAAAATGTTATTGTAGATATATATTAATATCATTTTAGAAGAAAAAAAAAGAAGTTTCCATTGATAGATAATAAGTTATAAAAAGATAAAGTGTTACTTATCAAAATTACTATCATAACATTTTAACAACAAATGCTACCATGGAAACGTATTCGGTAACATATTAAGGAAAAGTGTTACCGTAGGTTATTATTTTTTTTGTTGTGAGGGTAGGTGGTAGTTGGGAGTTGGAATGTAGAAGGCTCCATTGAGCAGTGAACACTGTAAAAAGGGGTGACCCTTAGCCCTTTTGTACAAGCAAAATTTGAGAAGCTATAATAATCCCTTCTTCCAACACTTCTCTTCTTAATTTCTCCTAATTAGCCTTGAGGTAAAAGCTCATCTTCCAACAAGTGGAATTAGAGCTATTAAGATCTTGAAGATGGCAAGTAGGATGGTTCCTTTCCAAGTTCCAGTGCTCAACCAAAGCAACTATGATAAGTGGAGCATCAAGATGAAGGCATTGCTTGGGTTGCAAGACACATGGGAGATTGTGGAGAAAGGTTATAGGGAGCTTGAAGATGAAGTTACTCTATCCTAAGCATAAAATGATACTCTGAAAGATCAAGAAAGAGAGACAAGAAAGCTCTATTTACCATCTATCAAGCCTTTGATGATGATGGGTTTGAGATCAAATGCAACTACTGCCAAGGAAGCATGGGAGAAGCTCTGCATATCTTATCAAGGAGAAGAGAAGGCAATGAAGGTTCGTCCCCAAACTTTAATAGCAGAGTTTGAGTCTCTCCATATGCAAGAATCAAAGACGATCTCCAATTATTTTTTATGATTTTAAGCAGTTGCCAAACAGCTCAAGAGAAAGGGAGAAACACTGAGTCTACTTGAGCAATGGATAAAATTCTCCACTTTTTGGACTCAAAATTTGAGCACATAGCTGTCACCATTGAAGAAATTATAGATTTGGAGGGCATGATCGTTGAGCAACTCATAGGATCTTTACAAGCTTACGAGGGGAGACAAAAGAAGAATAGGGAGACTTTGGAGCAAGTTTTCCAAACCAAACTAACCTTGCAAGTATAAGGAGAAGGGCTAAGACAATGAAAAAAGTCAATGTGGAGGCGGATGTGGACGTGGGTGGACAAGGCCGAGGAAGAGGAGCTTTCAAATTATCCAATAATGAAGAAAGCATACGAGGAGGCTCTAATTCTTCAAGCAGTCGTGGAAGAGGCTATCAATCAAAGCAAAGTTACTACATCTCTCAAGTACAATGTTTCAACTGTAAGAAACATGAACATTATGCCTCGAATTGTAAAACCGCTCGAAATGTTGAGGAGAAAGTCAATTATGCTGAAGATAATAGTCAAGATGAGTCCATTTTGTTACTGGACTACAAAGGAAAAGATGAAGGTGAAAGTCATACGTGGTACTTAGGTACCGATGCAAGCAACCATATGTTAGAATATGTGCCCTAGAGCCAATCTTATTTTGTATATTGACTCTTTGTAATCATGTTTTATTATCAATAAAGACATCTAATTATATCATGTGATCTGATTATATTCGCATAAGAAAATGATATATGTCTTTAGGATAGTAGAACTGTGACGAGGGTATCGAGTGATTGAAATCTCAATAGTAAGAACCCTATGAGCACATATGGTGGCCATTCTAAAAACATCCATAGCCCTAGTATTATCCTGACCTAGGGCATAGATAATTCGATAAGGCTATCATAGTGTTAGACGACCCTATCTAGAAGTAGTGACAGATCTTACCTGTCAAGGTTGTTTGGTGACAACCTGGTGTAACACATGGGTGTGTTGTAGGCAAGTTCACCGAACCTGCCCATCAGAGGATTCCACATAGATGATTACTCTAGTGTCTGGGGTAGGGCTACGAAAAATAGTCCAAAAACTGAACCAAAATCAAAACCAGTACGAAAATCAATTCACTAGAAAACCGGTTTCGGTTTGGAAAATAGGCCAAACAGCTTTTCTGATTCGGTTACCGGTTTGGCCTATTTTCCAAACTGGTTAACCGAAACCGGTTTTTTAAATCGATTATCCTTAAAACCTAAAAGAGTAATAAGCCTAAGCCCTAAAGGCTAAAGTAAAAGTCAAACTTAAGTAAAACCATATATTACTAAAAAGTGTAAAAGTAAATCCCTAATACTTACACTACAGACTCTTTCCTTCTCGCCGTCGCCGTCACCATCACCTACCATGGTACTCATCTTTTCTTCTCCATTTTCGCCGTCACCTACTCACCTTCTCTTCTCCATTCTCAAATTGAAACTAAATCCCTGAGTCCTAAACACTATAAACTCTCCTTCTCACCATCACCTATTCTGCTACTCAGTACTCACCTTCTCTTCTCCATTTTCGCCACCATCTATTCACCTTCTCTTCTCCATTATCGTCGCCTTCTCGTGTTCACCATTCTCGACGCCGCCATCCATACTCCAGTTCACCATTCTCACCGTCGGCATCCAAACTCCATCGATTTAGCAATGTAAGATTTAATGCATCTTATGAGTTTACTAATTTTATTTTCTGTTGAACACGTATTTGTAGTTTGCTTTCAATCTTCCATCACAATATTTCACATTATTTAAACTTGGATCTTAATCTTATCATTTAATCTTGCTAGTAAGTCTAACTTGACAAAATTTTTTTTTTTTTTATCATATAGAATTAATTTGGTTTAATTTTTATTGATGAAAGAGACTAAAGTCTAAAACTTTGATCCAACTCACTGAGTCATTGTACTTTTGTTTATAAGGAGAGATGAAGATGACAACATTAATGTACCTATTACCTAATAAACCGACAAGGCAACAACATTTTCAGATGTGTTTAATCTCAGTTATATTAATTTGGTTCAATTAATTGTGTTACTGTATTTTGATAACTCATGGATTACCTATGAAGCATTTACTTTTATGTCGGATGTGTTTAATGTCGATTTGTTTTCAAATTGTTAAAATGTGACCCTACTCTTAATAACCTCAAGTCTAATGAAAATTCACAATTGGATTCAGCATCTTATCATTTTATTTTTTTTTGGCTACTTTAGAATTTTTTTTTCTTTATTTCGCCCAGCAGTGCTTCTAGTGAAAGTGGATAGTTTAGCAATTTTTTTTCTTTATTTTGCCCAACAGTATTCCTTTTGCAGTTTTGCAAAGCTCTTGTACGCTGTAGTTTTATTTAGTTACAACCTGTAAACTTATAAACACATTTATTTGGCTGCAGATGTCATCGACCAATGACAACAAAGAAGCTCCTACTTGTGGGACTTTAGATGCCCTTAGCTCTCATGCGTTGATTCCACCAACAAATGTGAGTGAAAATGCAAATACTTGCAATGCACCATTGCCACTTAGAACCACCAAACGTGGTACTATTGCTAGGAAGAACACTTCAGACGTGTGTGATCATTTCTCTAAGATCGAGTGTGAGAATAAGGATGACGCCACAACATCTTGTCATTATTGTGGGAATGTTTTAGCTTGTCTGAGTAGGAGTGGTACAAGTTGTCTACGTAACCATTTAAGTAGATGTAAGAAGTATTCGTTGAATGTGTTAGAGAAGAGACAAAAGACATTAGTGTTCCAACAAGCATTATAGACATATGAATGTGATCATACAAGTGGCTCCGCACAATTGTCACTACATTTATGGAAATTTGACCAGGAATTGATTAGAAAGGTTATAGCGAAAATGGTAATTATCGATGAGTTACCCATTCGGATAGTTGAGCGTGAGGGGTTTTGGTAAATGATGAGTGTGGCACAGCCAAGGTTTCAAGTACCATGCTGAACTACAGTTGCTACAGATTGTATGAAAATTTATATTGAAGAGTACGAAAAGTTGAAGAAGTTCTTTAGTAAGTTCTCTCAAAGAGTGTGTCTGACCACTAATACATAGACAAGTTGTCAAAACCTCAATTACATGTGTTTGACAGCTCAATTCATCTATGATGATTGACGACTTCAGAAAAGGGTTATAAACTTTTGTTTGATCACAAGTCATAAACGTATTGACATTGGCAAGGCAGTGGAGCGGTGTTTCCTTGAGTGGGGCATTTCAAAGGTTTTCACAATCACCGTTGATAATGCAAGCTCAAATGATGTTGCAATAAGCTATCTAAAGACTCGTTTTGCAAGTTGGAGGGGGAGTGTTTTGGATGGTGAGTTCCTCCATATGAGATGTTGTGTTCATATATTGAGTTTAATTGTAAAAGAGGGGTTAAGAGATATGGATGACTCAATATTCAGAATTCGATCGGCAGTGAGGTATGTGAGATCTTCTTCAACAAGGTTACAAAGATTTAAGCAGTGTGTGGTAAAAGAGAAATTGAAAGTAAAAGTCAATTGGTTCTCGATGTTGAAACAAGGTGGAACTCCATGTATTTGATGTTAGATGCAACAATAAAATTTCAGAAAGCTTTCGAGTTGTTGGAAATAGAAGATAGTAAGTATACAAATGACCTTAGTAGTGGGGAAAGGTCAAGGGGTGTGCCTACATGCATTGATTGGGAGTATGCTCGGTAATTATTACCTTTTCTGAAGGTTTTTTTATGATACTACTCTACATGTTTCTGGATCGCTTTATGTCACTGGTAATGTGTACATGGAAGAGATTTTTGCCATTGGTTTGTAGATTATAACATGGTGTCATAGTCCTGATCCTGGTTTACGTAATATGGCTTTAAGGATGAAGGGAAAATATGATAAATATTGGTCGAATATTGATAATATCAACATCATGTTATTTATTGCAAAGATACTAGATCCGAGGTTCAAGTTAGAATATGTGGAATGGGTAATTCTTGATGCCTATGATTTTGTTGTTGCTGAAAGGTTGAGGGAAAAATTGAAGAAAGTTTTGGTGTCTTATTTGAGCAATATAGTTTGCATAAGATGGTCCCTAGTGTACAGCCACATTAGGAGTCAGATATGACAATTCAGAATGATATTTATGATACAAATATTGATTCTAGGGCCCTTTTGCAATATAGGTATAAGGAGAAAAAGGCTGAAAAAAATATGTTCATCACAAAAACAGAGTTGGACAAATATTTATCGGATGACCGTGAAGATGAAAATGACAAGTCGTTTAGCATCTTGCTATGGTGGAAGACAAATTCCACTAAATATCCAGTTATGTCCATGATAGCACGAGATGTATTGGCTATGCCTGTCTCTACTGTTGCATATGAATCAACATTCAGTACGGGAGGATGTGTATTAGATCCATTTCATAGCTCTCTCACTCCTAAGATGGTGGAGGCTCTAATCTGTGCACAAGATTGGATTCGAGCTGAGCATGCACCATTCATCATAGAGGAGAACTTGGACGAATTTGCAAGATTTGAGATGGGTAAAATTCTTTCTTTACTTATAATTCTTTATAACTTTGTATTTGATTGTTTGTTAGCTTTGTTAAACATATTTTGCAGCATGTTTTGTCTAACGTGTTTGTCTAATACTGTGTAGAATTTTCGTTTTTGAGATTGGAAAACAATCGTGCTCTGGATAATTGAAGTATTGAACGACTGTCCCGTTTATGTGGTATATAACTTTTAGTTAATGTAATTTAATTAGTCTTATATGTGTCATATGATATTATGATGTGTGGATAATTTAATTGGCAATTTGGCATACTTAATTTTCTATTTCTTATGGGCTTGGTAGGCTTGGCTAGTTGGTTTGGCAGTTGGGAGTTAGGACTTGGGAGTTCAGAGACTTCAGACTTGGCATTCTTGGTTGTTGGCAAATTGGAAATTTGGTTTTCTATTGTTAGCTTTTTGTAAACTTTTTATGTATTTATAATGGTGGTGAAAATGTTTGTAAGAGCCAAGAGGTGTTGATACTTGGTTGTGTTTGGTGGTTGCTAGAATATTTTTTGTAAGCATTGTTTTGGACTTTTGGCTACATTGTTGGCGTTGCTACATTGTTTTGGCTGTTGCCTATTGGAAATCTTGCTACGTATTTGGATTTTGGCTGCATTATATTGTTTTGGCTGCTGCCTGTTGTAAATGTTGCTATGTATTATTGTATTTGGATTTTGGTTGCATTGTTTTGGCTGCTGGAAAATGGAAATCCTGTTATGTATTTGGCTGCATTGTTTTGGCTACATTACTTTGGTTTAACAATCTTTTTATGTTGCTGGCTTGCTATATTGTTTTGGTACTACTACTAGGAAGAACACTTTTGGCTGAATTCAATGCAAATGCTTTAGTTTTGATTTCAATTTTAAGATTATTCATATATATTACATATAATTACAGAGATTACTTACAATTTTTGTGAAAATGGTCTTTTTATGTTATGTGTTAATTGTTTTTGGAGATGAGAAATGAGTATATTATTAAATTAAAATAAAATTTAATATTTGTTGCAAAAAATGGTTTATAAACCGGTTAACCGCTAACCGAACTGAAAATTTGGTTCGGTTAGTAATCGGTTCAAGGGATAAACCGATCCAATTTCGGTTTGCAAAATCCCTTGAACCGAATAACCGGTTTGGTTAGTAATATGGCCAATCCGGTTCGGTTAACCGGATTTCCACACCCCTGGTCTGGGGAAAAATCTTCTAATGAATGGTGGTGCATGTGATCTTTAGACTCGAGATTACCGAAGCGCCTTGTGCACAGATTGATGTAGTTTGACACTAGCCCAACGTAGTCCTCTTATGACTATCAGAACGGTAGTGGTTGGCTACATTGAAAAGTATAACGAGACTATGGTGGATCCACAAAGGATTCATCACTCCCAAGTACGGAAGAAATTATCTCATTGAGTAATTCGGTAGATGACAACGACATTAAATTTGTGGCCACAATGGGATTGAGTTGTAGCTTAATCCAATTTATTCTGGTCGTTGGTCCAATAACCGAATATCGAGAAATCCAGGATATCCGAGGTTGACACTACTTCTATGTCTCGGTCTTGAGGAGATAACAAATGATGAAAGGATTTGATTGGATTGCACGGTAACCATATCATTGATAGGTAGCGGTTTCGCTGAATCTGAATCTATCGGGTGGCCATGATACCTGACTAAAAGTCAATCTTGGTCTGTGTCTAGTGGGACGATTGATTGATTGTCAATCGCGATTCAATTCACTACCGATATGATAAGGAGCCTTTGGGTCTCACACATAGAAGACAAATTAATAATATAATTCATGAGAAGGGTATTTTCGTCATTTATGAAGAAAGGGCAATTTCATCTTTTAAGATGAAAAGGCATTTTGGTAATCTCACAGTGTAATTAAATTTACTGAGGTTGTTGCCTAAATTTAATTTCATATGGAAATTAAATTAGTGAGATTATATATATTTAAATATTTAGTTTATATATATCCAATATTAATATTGATAATGTGAATTCAAATTTTGTTTTTAAATTTGAATTGAAATGCCATGTTTGGTTGCAAGGGTAATCTATTCCAACATTCCAATTAGAATAGATGGCTATTCTAATTTGGAATAGGGTTGTAGTGTGCACTATTTAAGTGCAACTGAAAATTAAATGAATTAATTCCTTCAATTAAAATAAACCCTAACCACCCTCTCTCTCCCTCTCCCAAAATGTGAACCCCTTTGTGAGAGAAAGAATTTTTCTTCCCAAGAAAAACTATGCAGAAAATTATTCTTGAAGTTGAGAGATTTTTCCTAGCTTAAAAATCCACCAACAACAACCGTCCTGTCTTTGTGTGGATACCGCGAGTGCACTTCTACTTTGGAGTGGTAGCGATCCCAACCTCAAATCGGAGGAGCCTCCAACGCTGGTATGAAATTTTATATCCTTTAATTTGGTTAATTTAAAATAATGTAAATTGGGCATAAGGATCTTGGTTAAGGTTTGCGGATCTAATTAAAAAATTTTAATTTTCGTTGTGTTTTATAGATCCGTTAACCTATAGAGGTATCAAAGCCTCTTATGCTTGATTACTTTATTTTATTTATCTATTGATTCATTGATGTCGATGAGTGTGGTGTATGGTTTTAATTTGTCAATTAAAATCTGAAAATTGGGTAACTTGTTTGGTTGAAATGTTATGCTGGATTTTTGCATCTGTTTTTTTGTTTCATGTTTAATGAAATCAAATAAAAATTGATTTCGGATTTATTTGATTTCGGATGCTGGACAAATTGCCCTTAAGGGACTTTGGGTGGCTGCCCTTTAAAAGAGGGCAGTAGTTGCGCTAGAAGAGTAACAATGCGCAAACATGCGCTGTTGGGGCAGTGTTGCGTGCATGACGTTTTGGGCTCCTTGCAACGCACAACAGCTCCACCGTTGGGCACTGCTTGGTGCCAGGGAGGTGGCCTTATGCCCTGGCATACGGCTTTGGCTGGTGCTGCTACCAGCAGCACAACATCAGCCTTGCACGCATAGCAGCACGCTGCTGCTGTCCCGATCTTTTGCCGCACTAGCGGTGGCCCCGTGGTGGCCAAGTGCCCACCAACACTTGGCCTTGATTGGCACTTGGTTTTCCAACCATGTGCCTGATCTTATATGCATCAGAATGCATGCCAAATCTGGAAAAACTAGACAGCCCACGTAAAGATGCAATGGGCCGAATTTTGGGCTTTTTCACATTGTTGTGCGATAAGAAAAATCCAGAACATTTTTGGATATATGTTACTTCATATTGGGAGTATTATGGAGGCCCAATTGAGTGAGGCCCGAATCCATTGGGTTAAATTGCAATTTTTATACATTATTGGACCTAAAAAATTTGCTAAACATCAAGGGGTAATCTGTAATTTACCAAACCAAATCAAAATTTAATTTTGGTTGTTTTATGCATGATTCTTGTATGTGAATATGCATGGTGTATGGTGCATAAGCCTTTGGACCTAGTTTAATTTTGGGTTATGTAATTTAAAATAGGGTCTGCTTGCCCAATCTTTCTCTATTATTTCTGTTGTACTTCTCTATCTCATCTCACTCCCCTCGAATGTAACTCAAGGTTTCTTTTCAAATATGTAAAATTAGATTTATAATTTTATTTTGAAAGTTGTGTAATGTTCGAGAAGAAGAAGCAAAGGAAGGAGAAGATGAATTACTTGAAGAATCCAAAGTTGTAATTAAACCTAGGTTGACCTAACGATTCCTCTAGGCTCGGGGAATCGGTTTTTTGTTAAGGCAATGCACCAACACGTTTATTTTATGCTTAGTATGCATGCTAAGGGTGTATGTTATGACTATAACATGCTAAACAAGATAAAACTAGTGAGACACACAAAATAAAAAAAACCCCTCAATAAAGTATATTAAGTCAAATCAATGAAAGCCTTCCATCACCATGGGTTTAATCAAACCACTGTTCGTCGGAACCTTATTCGCCAAAGTGAAGGGTACACTTCTACCAGTGGGAGGTTAAATTTCATTGGAGTTTTCCTTAATGGTGATGTGTCGACTTAAATGGTGTGTTTTGCTTGTCCGCCAAAGCGAAGGTTGATACACTTGTAGTGTGGACATGATGACATGTAGTGTCCACTCTACTAATATTGAGAATCACACTCGAGGATGATGGCTTCATCTATTGAATTGTGTGATTGGTTTGTTGGCTTATTTCACATTTGAGGTTAGTAGTTAGAGCTATCAACTAGTGTGAATTAAGTTTGTTGGCCTACCTAATCAAACAATTTTGACTTGTTCGCCAAAGCGAAGGTTTGAAATGGGCTAGATGGGATCTCAGTCCACTAGAAAAGCCAACGGGCTTTCCTGAGTTAATAGTAAAGACTATTGGCTTGAGAAAAATAGTGGGAGCAATTATTTAATAAAAGACCTTGTTAAATAATAATAATGAACATGATAGTAACTTTTACTTTTCTGCATTTGTAGATTCACCAAAATGAGCAATACCAACCTGCAATCGATAATTGAGAAAAAAAAAAAAAAAATTAGGCTAGATGGATCCATTTTCTCAGATTGGTATCAAAATCTTCGAATTGTACTAAAGTCTAAAAAGAAATTGTATATTTTTTATAAGCCTTATATGGCTAAGCCTGATCCCGATGCCACTTAGGAAGTAAAAGACACATACCAAAAGTTTGTTGATGATGCTGATAATGTTCAATGCATTATGCTAGCATCAATGATACCTGAGCTGCAAAAGCAGTATGACAATATGGATGCTGCTGCCATGATTCTGCATCTCAAGGAGCTTTTCAAAGGAAATGCTCGTCATGAGAGGTATAAGGTGTCGACCGGATTGTTTAGGAGTCGTATGACAAAGGGAGCCCAAGTTGGTCCTCATATGCTCAAGATGATTGGGTACATAGAGAGGCTTGAGACTTTGGGGTTTGGTGTGGATGCAAACTTACAAGTGGATTTAATTCTGTGAGTAAATGAACAGATTCACACAGCGGAAAAACACAATAAAAATCATAATTTAAAACCGAATCTATCATTACTCCAAACCCAAAATCTGAGCAAAGATTATAACGTCTTTACATGTTATAACGAAAACAGTGTAAACAAAAATTTGTACAAAATAAAAAACAAACCCATACAAGGATTCAAAATACTTACGCACAATTGGAGGCTCCTTTAAATGTCTCTGATTTTATTTCACTTCTCGATTCAAAGTAGAACCGCACTCACGTCGTTTACACAAAAATAATCCGTAGAACCATTAAGGGATTTGCTAGATCTACTTGATGGCTTCAAGAATCCAAGAAGAGAAAAGGATTTTCTCTCCACCAATGTCAAAAACATGAGAGGGAGAGAAGAGGGTGGCTAGGGTTTTATTTTTATTGAATGATATTATGTGTTTTTTAATTTTAAGTTGCACTTATATAGTGCAACAACTAAAAACCCTATTCCACTTAGGAATAGCCATGCGCTCCAACCCTAATCCACCATTGCAACCAAACACCCCATTAATGGTATTTTAAATTTAATTAATTATTATTATAATTAAAAATCAATTAATATATATATAATAATATATTAACATTTAATTAATAATAATAATCCATTTAAATATATGCGCACATATATTTAAAGAAAAATGATATCCTTACAAAGACTCATACAAAGAGGGTTACAAAGTGACATCAGCAAGAAGAAAAAAACAAAGAAAAAACGGAGAGAGAGAGAGAGAGAGAAATCATGAAAATCAAAGGTGGGGATTGTCTTTGTATGCCCCCTTTGTATGTGTCATTGTAAAACTAACATTGCTCATATTTAAATATAATCTCACTAATTTTAATTTTAATATTAAAATTAAATACATGCAACAATTTCAGAAAATTTAATTAAACTGTGAGATTACGAAGATACCCTTTCGTCCTAAAAGACTAAAATACCCCTTTCACAAAACGATTCTTAAATTATCTTCTAAGTGTGTGACCCGTAGGCTCCTTATCATATCGGCAGTGAGTAGTATCGCGATTAACACCAATTAATAGTCTCACTACTCACAAACCAAGATTGACCCCTATAAGGCATCATGGCCACCCAATAGATCCAGATTCAGCGAAATAGATACCTATCAACAATATGGTTATCGTGCAATCAAATCCTTTCATCATCTGTTAGCTCATCAAGGCTGAGGTACATAAATAGTGTCAACCTTGGTTATCCTCGATATCTTTGTATTCAGTTATTGGACCAATGACCGGAATCATAAATTGGATTGAGCAACAACTCAATCCCATTGTGGCTATAACTTTAGTGTCATTGTCATTCACTGAATTGAGCAATGAGATAACTTCTTCCGTACCCAGGAGTGATAAATTCTTTGTCGATCCACCATAGTCTTGATACACTCCTCAATGCAGCCAATCACTACTGTATGAATAGCTCTAAATAGAACTACGTTCGGTTAGTGTCAAACTACACCAATAAGTGCACAAGGCGCTCCGGTGATCTCAAGTCTAAGGATCACATGCACCACCATTCGTTAGAGAATTTGTTCCATAGATACTAGGGTTACCATCTATATGGAATCCTTTGGTGAGTCTGTCCAGTGAACTTGCCTACAGTAGACATCCATGTGTTGCACCAGGTTGTTGATAAACAACCTTGACAAGTGAGATCAGTCACTATTTTTCGACAGGGTCATTCAACATTATGATAGCCTTACCGTATTATCTGTGTCCTTGGTTAGAATAATATTGGGGGTACGAACATTTTTAGAATGGCCACCATATGTGATCATAGGGTTCTCAGTATCAAGTTTTGAAACACTTGATACCCTCGTCATGGTTATACCATCCTAAGGATATACATCAATACACACAATTATGATTTACATAATATAGAAGAAAAAATGTCTTTTATTGATTAATAAACATTATTACAGAAAGTCAAATCTACAATAATTGATTAGTTCTAAGGCACCTACTCTAACAAATTCTGCAATCACTAACTGATTCCTTTTCACCATTCATAACGAATTTCAATATGAACACGATGGTGGAATCCCTGTCAGAGCTTCTGAACATGCTTAGGACTGCGGAGCAGAACATGAAAAAGTCCAAGCCTGTTTTACTAGTTGCTACCAGTAAAGGAAAGGGTAAGGACAAGGGAAAGGCCAAGCCCAAAGGATAGGATGCTCTCAAGCCTAAGGGTGGCATTGGGAAAGGTGAGAAGGTAGTCTGCTTCTATTATGGCAAGCCTGGCCATTGGAGGAAACATTGCAAGGCTTTCCTTGTAAACAAGAAGAAGTCAGACGCTTCGACTTCAGGTATATACATGATTGAGATTAACTTCTCTTCTTCAACATCTTGGGTCATTGACACAGGATGTGGTACTCACATTTGTACTGATATGTAGGGACTAAGGTAGAGCTGATTGCTCGCCAAGGGAGAAGTGGACCTATGAGTTAGAAATGGAGCACACGTGGCTATATTGGCTATAGGATCTTATTGTTTGTTATTGCCTACAGGCTTATTGTTAGAACTTAATAATTGCTATTTTGTACCTTCCATTTCAAGAAACATTAGATCTGTGTCTGCTTTGGATGATATGGGTATCATTTGGAGATTTTTAATGGATTGTTATCCTTTAGTTTGAAAGGTATTTTATATTGAGATGCAAGGTTATATAATGGATTATATGTTCTAGATTTAAACAATAAGGATACTCTCAGTATGGAAACAAAGAAAGCTAAACATAGTGATCAAACCCAAATATACCTCTAGCATTGTAGATTGGGTCATGTTAATCAGACTCACATTGCAAAACTGTAAAGGGATGGAGTTTTGGACCCTTTTGACTTTCAGCCATTTGAGGTATGCGAGTCATGCCTTTTAGGTAAGATAACCAAGTCGCCTTTCACAGGACAAAGTGAAAGGGCTACGGAATTGTTAGGCATCATCCATAGTGATGTATGTGGTCCACTAACAATTGAAGCTGGAGGTTGATATTCGTATTTCATCACGTTTACTGATGACCTCAGTAGATATAGTTATGTCTACTTTATGAGACATAAATCTGAAGTCTTTGATAAATTCAAAGAATTCAGAAGTGAAGTATAGAAAATGTTGGGTAAGAGTATTAAAGTTCTTCGATCAGATCGAGGAGGTGAATACTTGAGCTCCAAGTTTTTTGAATACCTAAAAGAGTATGGGATAGTTTCACAACTCACCCCTCTGTACACACCCGAACATAATGGTGTGTCTGAAATGAGGAATATGACCTTACTTGATATGGTTAGGTCCATGATGAGTTTTAGTGATCTACTCGCATCATTATGGGGTTATGCCCTAGAAACTGTGACTCTCGTACTTAACCATGTGTCGTCAAAGTCTATGGATAAGACTTCGTATGAATTGTGGAATGGGTGAAAGCCCAATTTGTCTTATTTGAAGATTTGGGGTTGCGAAGCGTATGTCAAGAAATTGACTTCAAACAAGTTGGACTCGAAATCTAATAAATGTATTTTTGTGGGATATTCTAAGGAGACCAAAGGGTATTATTTTTACCACCCAGAAGAGTGCAAAGTTTTTGTTGCTAATTTCACCTAAGAGGTACTAGTGGGAGAAAGTAGAACTCGATGAAGTTCTAAAACCACAAGATACATTAGACGAAGGATAGGAAGATGTGCCACAAGAAGTAGTTGAACATCGTGAAGAGGTTACTCCAAAATCTGCGGATCAAAGTGAACCACCTCAAGTAGCACAAGAGCTACGTAGGTCTGGGAGAGTACGTCATGAGCCCAAGAGATATGGTTTTCTCGTGGCTCAGTATGATAATGTACTGGTCTATCAAGACAATGAACCCAGAACCTATGATGACGCTGTATCGGATCTAGATTCTGTTAAATGGCTTAAAGCCATGAAATCTGAGATGAACTCCATGTACCAAAACCAGGTATGGTCTTTGGTGGATCCACTTGAAGGGGTAAAACCCATAAGGTGTAAATGCGTCTTCAAGAAAAAGACTGACATGGATGGCAATGTACATACCTATAAGGCACGACTAGTTGTCAAAGGTTTCAAACAAATTCATGGTATTAGGGGTGGGAAAAAAAGACTAAAAACCGAACCAAACTGAAAACCGGACCGAAACCGAACCGAAAATTCGGTTTTTCTGAAATCTGGTTCGATTTGAAAAATTCATAAACTGATTAATCGATTCGGTTTACAAGTTTTTTTAAACCAGTTAACCGAAACCGAATTCTAAAACCGGTTTCAAAAAATAAATAAACAAAAACCTTACATATTAATTATAATTAAACTTCCTAAAGCCTACCGCCACTTTTCTCTTTCATCTACCTTTTCCATCATTTTCAGTCTTCTCCTCCACTTTTCTCTTTCATCTTCATCTTCTTTTCCTCCATTTCTTCTTTCCACTTTTCACTTTTTTTTGTCTTTTTCTCCATCTCTTCTCCTTGGTTTTTCTCTTTCTCTTTCGTCTTTTTCTCCAATATTCAAGTTTATTTGATTTGTGAAGATGTAAGAAATTTGGATGGCTTAATTTGACTTCTTCGGTGAAGAATAATATATATTTATTATTTATATCAAAACTTGCAGGTGAATATGTAAATTTCTCTTTATTCTAGTAATGGATACTACATTTGGCTACAATTTTAGAGTAGAAGTTCTGGTGATCGGCCAAACTTTCTCAGTTATTTTGTCTTAGTTATTCTAATTTTAAAAATCGGTTCGGTTCATAGCCGGTTTAATCATATAACCGGTTCGGTTTCGGTTTAAGTTTTTACTTGAACCGAAAAACTGGTTCGGTTTATAAACTACCCTATCCGGTTCGGTTAACCGGAATATCCCACCTCTACATGGTATTGACTATGAAGAAACCTTTTCGCCAGTAGCCATGATTAAGTCCATCCGGATTATGCTTGCGATTGTTGCATGTCATGACTATGAAATTTGGCAGGTGGATGTCAAAACAGCTTTCCTGAATGGAAATCTTGAAGAGGATGTGTATATGACACAACTCAATGGTTTCATTCTTGATGGACAAGCTGATAAGTTATGCAAGTTGCAAACGTTTATTTATGGACTCAAGCAAGCTTCAAAGAGTTGGAACATTCGTTTTGATGAAGTCATAAAAGAATTCGATTTAATAAAAAACAAAGATGAGCCCTGTGTTTATAAGAAAATAAGCGGGAGCGTAGTGACATTCTTGGTGTTGTATGTTGATGACATACTTCTCATCGGGAATGATATACTGAACTGCAATCGGTAAGCACTTGGTTATCCTAATGCTTCTCCATTAAGGACTTAGAAGAAGCAGCTTACATCCTTAGAATAAAGATCTATCGTGATAGATCGCGTAGGTTGCTTGACCTAAGTCAGAGTACATATATTTAGAGGTGTTCAAAAGCGGTTAACCAAACCGGTTAACCGCTTTCTTGAACCGAATTGGTTTTTGGGTTTAGGAAAATTCCTGAACTGAAACTGAACTAGTTTGGGGGGAAAACTGGTTTTTCGATTAACCGAAAAATCGATTAAAAACTAGTTAACCGATTTTCCCTTTTTTATTAAATAAAACTTTTTTTTTAAAAAAAAAAATCCTAAATTAAATTGTAAACATCAACAATACATATCCAAATAAAAATTAAAAATTCATTCATATCCATTAACCACAACTAACAATACATTAAAAATTAATACAAATAAAAGTCTGAAATTAAACAAAAATAAAAGTCTGTAATGAAACGTCCATAATAAAACAACAAAATAACTAAATAAGTTCCAATGAAAAACAACAAAAGAAATTGTACAAATTTAGGGATTAAGATTATTATTATATATATATATATATAAACTGGTTTCAGTTAATTGATTTTTTAAATAATAACCAAATTATTTTTTCGATTTGGTTACCAATTTAGTTATTGGTTTAATTTGGTTTTTGTATTTTTTTTAACACCCCTATTAATTGGCATTATCAAATACTATGTGAAGACAAAAAAAAAAAAAAAATTCTTAATAGGAACACGAAAAAGGGTGGCGATGATTTGAGAGATTTAGGTAAGCGAGGAACGAATTGAAACGGAAAAGTAAAAAGGCAAAAAATGGTGACGTGGAAATGTGGAAAAGAAAGGAAAAGAGAATCAAAAAGAGGAAAGAATAGAAAGATATGTTTACGGCCACAAAGGAAACTTGTGGCTGAGAACGCTTGAACATTGATGACGTGGCAGTGGTGGCTGATTAAACGGATAAAAAACGTAGAATCTACGAGACTAAACAACAGCAACACAGAAAAAGAAAAAAACCAGTCGTCAGAACACAACACAGCTCTCAAAAACACACACAACACATCGTGTCAGGTCTCTTCAGATCTCTCTCTTTTACTTGCACTTACAACAACAACAACAGCAGCAGGAAACAAAAATAATAAAAACACTTTCTATATTTCTTCTTACAGCATCACCACCTTCCTAAAACTCACCGTTTTAGAGGTTTTATTTATTTATTTATTGTTTAGGGTTTTATCTTTTGGGGAATGGCGGAGCCGAAAGACCAGGGGATCAAGCTCTTTGGGAGGACGATACCTCTGCCTGAGGTGTCGTCAGCAGCAGCTCCTACTGGGTGGTGTTCGGCTGATGAGAGTGTTGACCAGGATCCGGCTTGTTCGGGGAATTCGTCGCTGGAGGAGGAGAAGAACAGAGATTGTGCGGATGGAGAAGAGATGGAGTGTGAAAAGGTACGAGATTTGAGCTGAGATTTTTTTTTTTTATTTTATTTTTTGTTTTGAGAGTGACCCTTTGTTNGCTATGTTTTCCTATTCTTCCTTGTTAACCTCCCGCACCCAACAATTTGAAGGTTAACAATTCCAAACTCATTAAGCAAAAGAATCCTACAATGATTTCATTAATTCTTGAATCTATCTCTAGCATCCAATACTATAATGGTGATTACCCATGAAGCATAACATGATTCATTTCTCAATCTCATCATGTTCATCACATAAAGCATTAAAAATCAGAGCAACACACAACCAAAGCATACTCATATGAAAATAGACAATCAAACACTTAACCCATGAAAAATCCAAACTACAATCAAAACCCTAACCCAAAATGAGTTAGTTCATAGCTAAATTAACAACACAAATACGAAAAATGAAAACATAAAAGTTTAGCATAATGAAAATGAGATAAAATTTAAGAGATCTTCCCAAGAAATGAATCCCTTTGTTTGAACTCAAAGCTTCACCCTTGTTACAACTCAAAATCGCTCAAAAATATTCCAAAGAAAATGTAATAGCTCTTTAACCTAAAAAGGAAGACTCCTGGACAAAATGGCTAAGTGTTTCTTTTATACATCGCCCAAATTACCCAGCAAAACACGCACAAAGTAAAACTGTGCGTTTAACAAAACTGAAAATAATGACCATCGCCGTGGCGAAGAATAAACTTCGCCGCGGCGAAGAGAGAAGCAGGTCTTGCTCATGACTGGCTCACCTTGAAAGATTCTGAATTTACAGAACTACTACTCTGCTTGCTTCTTTGCTTTCTTCTTCGATTCTCGGTGCTCTCCCCTTGAAACAAGTCTCATCGTGTTTTATCTTGCTTCAGAACTCTCCTAACTTCTGAGATACGCTAATTTCTAAGTCAAAAACTTCCAGTTTTGTCCTTATTTGCATAAATTGTCCATTTTAACCTGAAACACAAAATGTAAATAATTAAACATTAATTCAGGTCAAAATGCACCGAAAAGTACCTGAAATCCGAATAAAAAGACTAATGAAAACTATATAATCCATGGATTATCATTCATCACTCCCGAGTACAGGAGAAATTATCTCACTGAGTAATTCGGTAGATGGCAACAACATTAAATCTGTGGCCATAGTGGGATTGAGTTGTACCTTAATCCAATCTATTCTGGTCATTGGTCCAATAACCGAATATCGAGATATCGAGGATATCTGAGGTTGACACTACTTCTATTGCACGGTAACCATATCGTTAATAAGTAGCGTTTCGCTGAATCCGAATCTATCAAGTGGTCATGATGTCTGGTTAGAGGCCAATCTTGGTTTTTGTCTAGTGGGATGATTGATTGATTGTTAATCGCGATATGATTCACTACCGATATGATGAGGAGTCTTCGGGTCGCACACATAAAAGACATATTAATAATAAAATTCATGAGAAGGGTATTTTTGTCATTTATGATGAAAGGGCATTTTGGTAATCTCACAGTGTAATTAAATTTACTAAGGTTGTTGCCTAAATTTAATTTCACATGGAAATTAAATTAGTGAGATTNACCCAGCAAAACACGCACAAAGTAAAACTGTGCGTTTAACAAAACTGAAAATAATGACCGTCGTCGCGGCGAAGAATAAAGCAGGTCTTGCTCGTGACTGGCTCATTTCGCCGTGGCGAAGTTACTTGAAAGATTCTGAATTTACAGAACTGCCACTCTGCTTGCTTCTTTGCTTTCTTCTTCGATTCTCGGTGCTCTCCCCTTGGAATAAGCCTCATCGTGTTTTATCCTACTTCAGAACTCTCCTAATTTCTGAGATACGCTAATTTCTGAGTAAAAAACTTTCAATTTTGTCCTTATTTGCATAAATTGTCCATTTTAACCTGAAACACAAAATGTAAATAATTAAACATCAATTCAGGTCAAAATGCACCGAAAAGTACCTGAAATCTGAATAAAAAGACTAATGAAAACTGTATAATCCACGGATTATCAAATACCAACAAACTAAAGATATGCTCGTCCCCGAGCATACGGTACAAAACCAACGAAAACAAAAACATAGACAATAACGAAAACACAAACACACACAACAAAACTGGAAAATAATAAAAAAACTAACAAGACTCAAGACTCAAATTCAACACATAAATTGCCTAGAAATTGCACAAATCTCAAAAGTTGTTGAAAAATTATTATAAGGAAATGTTCAACACTCCAAGAAGTTATTAGCATTATCGACTGTCTTCCTCAATCGGTCCACCAAGTAGGTGATCCCCACTTCAATCCATGTCCCAACTTCCCGGATTATTTTATGCAAAAATGTAAAGTTCATCAAATGGTGGCAGACTCCATAAGCCTAAATATCGAACTACTCTCCACTAATGAGGACTAAACACAGATGAGAATCAAAAGGTCTTTAAAAGCTTGTAACGTTACGCTCGGGTATTAGGTTCCAAGAAAAGGATAGGAAAAACAAAGTAGGAGACTTGGTTTTCCTCATGCAAACACTTAAGTCAAATCGAACTCTACTTTCTTTCAACCAACAATCAATGTATCCACTTATTTACCACCCTCAAACTCGTATCCTTCTTATTTTTGATACCACAAATGCACGGGTTTAAGGTGTACGTGGCGTTGTTAAACCTGAGGTCGCCAAATACTGCTATGCAGTTTTTAAGGCTGTTACTGGTTTCCA
>NW_022196585.1:0-8474 GCF_008641045.1 Pistacia vera | reverse complement strand
ATACGAGAGAAAATATGAAAAATAGTTAATTAATATAAATTTTTATAAGTCAATATAAATTTAAATGAGATCAAAATTGTCAATTACTATAAAATATAAACATATTTTAAATTATTTCAAATTTTCAGTGAGTTTAAGTGAATCAATTTCTTTGGAGTCAATATTAATTTAAATGGGTACACATTTTTCTTCTAAAAAAACTCTATAGTATATAGCTTCTTCATTTATTCTATTTTCAATATGTTTGAATTCTCAAATAATCATAAATGTTACTGTAAAATTGAATTTTAGTGACATGCATTTTTTGAAATCTTTCAAATTTCTTGGACTTATATGTCTGTTGATGCGTGATTTTGACACCAACCAAAAGCACGTGCGAAATGCTGAGCTAGCCTAGAAGACACACGTGGATGAGAGAGTGAGAGTAAAAGCAATGGAGAACAGTGTTTAAAGTGGTTCGAATGTTTAAGGAAGCAAATCTTACGTCCACTGATTTTATATTAATAATAGTAGTTAGGTCGCGTTCAACGAGCTGACATACAAATGATTACACGAGAGAGAGAGAGAGAGAGAGAGAGAGAGAGAGAGAGAGAGAGAGAGAGAGAATGCTGTTTTTCTTTAGAGAGATTAGCTAATCCCCCAAATGAGAGAGGAGCTCTCAATTTATAGTGGAATAAGTTAAGGTTATGATTACTAAATCTGTGAGTTGGTGGGATTATCTGTGTAAATCCTTCTTTATATCCCATTGTCCACCTTCTAGAGCGATTTACGCGATTTGGTGCAGGGATTAGACATGTGGAATCACTCTAACTCCTAGCTGGTCTGACGCGTACCCACTGCCCTGACATGAGCATGCCGTTCATGTCATTGTGTGACGTGGCTGCCTTTGACTGACTGCGGGCCTACCTAAGCTCTAACTTTTTATACTGATTGGGTTTTACGTCAGTTCTACTTTTTCAGGCATAGCAAAGTCAATTTTAATATGATGTAAAATAGTTAAAAAGATAAAGAGAAAAAGAAAAAGAGAATTATACAAACTAAATTGTATCTGTAAATCATGGACTGTCAATCACTAGAAGGAACAATGATACTTTACAAAAGTTTCAATCACATTAAACACGTTTATGTGCCGGTACTTTCATAGCCAAACGTGTTAAAATAGATGACATCAATTTAATAACCCTTTTGATGATAGTTTCTGGATAAACCAATTTGTTCAATTTAACTAATCTTTTCTGAAAAGATAGTTACAAAATATTTATGATAAATCTTTATTGCTTTGATGTGCGAGGATGCAGACCAACTCGAAGCAGGTACAGGGTTGTTCAAAGAACATTTATGATCCTAGATAAAAGTTAATTTGGAGGCCTTCTAATAATATAAGTATATATTAAAAAATTATTAAATTTTTTTTTTTCTTGCTTTTTGAGATGCAAAATCACTGGGAGAGATGGACGATGACCGGTGGGCTAACGAGCTTAGGTTGGTGAGGGGTTTTGGAGAGCAGATGGTGGAGAATTGATGGGTGGTGAAATTGATGATTTCCAATGCCAAGATTAACCAGAAAAGACTTGAGAAGTCGCGGCCCAAAAGGTATCGGTGGTCGGCTATGGCGGAGTAAACGGATGAGGTATGATAGGGGTTTTGGTGAGAAGGCTGAAGGAAGGAAGATGGTGCTGTTGGGGAAGGCCAACGATGCCAGGTACAGCGAAAAGGCCAGAAATGGCTATTGCAGCGGTTGAGCTAGGTTGCAAGATTCGTAAAAAAATTTGCCAAATCAAGGGCTATTAAGGTTGGGAAAACACTTGGAAAATGATATAGTGATGGTTTCGGTCAATTTTGGTGAGAAAATCGACCGGAATCAGCTCCAAATGGCTAGCGGTGGAAGAGGGGTGGAGATGATTTATGTGAATGTCGAATGTTGGGATTGAATTAGGGGTGAGTAATTTGATACATGTAAATGACCATTTTAGCCTTTCATTGTTAAAAAAAAATCAATGTGTTAATTTAGGGGTGTAAATTAGAATATATAAAACTAGAGGTACAAACTTGCTATTTCGTCAAACTTTGGATGAAAATATATGTAAAAAGTTTATAATAAATTTGCGTCTTTTGGTTTTTTTTTTTTTTTGGGGGGGGTGGGGCGCCCTTGGATTGCCCTAGATAAGAAATTATACACTATTTTTATTTTTGTAATATATTTAAAAAAAATTTATAAAAAATTTGGCCCTCTTTGGCTCTATTTTTTTGGGGCCCTAGGCAGGTGTCTCACCTGCCTACCCCTTGAGCTGACCTTGAGCAGGTAGTAGCTCATAGACAAGCTATAGCTCGGGGTAATTAGTGAAGTAACCGTTTGGAGCGAGTTGTTGGATTGTTATCTTCTAAATTATGGATAACTATTAAAATCAAGAAGAAAATCACGGGAATACTCTCTAAAATTTAGATCACATAATAATGTCATGAATAATGAGATTAACTCTCGAAAATCATGTCATTTTCCCAAAAATTTCTCTTGTAACCTTTGCAATTTCATAATATAAAAACCCTTAAAAAAATATTTACTTAATTATCCTCCGACCATTTGTTTTAATCATGGTTATCAAATCATGTATCGTATCCTTTATCGAAAATCTGATTTTTTGAATCGTGTATCGTGTATAATATCATATTGTAGGATACGCATTTAAAAAATAATAATAATAGTAATAATAAAAAATTTCTAAAAATTAATATCATCCCTAAAATTAATTAACGAATTTTGTGATATTATTTGTTTTATATTATGATATTACATAATCAAAATTAATTAAAAATTAGGAATCTATATCATTTTCTCTCAACCATTCATATCATTGTCAAGATCAATGTCAATATTTATATCTTCAATAACACTAGGGACACCGAAAAATTTACACCGAAATTTTGTACCGGCCTACGTGTAACGCGCGTCTGAATTTTTTTACAATTTTTTTCTAGTGAACGGCCGTCTATCAAATTTGGACGACCGTTAACTCACATGGACGTCCGTCCATCAAATTTGGACGGCCATTCACTCACATGGACGTCCGTCCATATTATATAGACGGGTGTCCCCATTTAAAGGACGTCCGTCCATAAATAAAATACAATAAAAAAATTTGCAAAATATTATAGACGGCCGTTCATAGGTTGTGGACGGCCGTCCCTTAATTTTGGATGGGCGTCTGCAAATACAAACGCCCGTCCAAAGTTAATTTGTTTTAAAAAATAAAATAAAAAATTTGGATAAGTTCGGACGGACGTCCATTAGTCCATACTTTAAAAAAAAAAAAAAAAAAAAAAACTTTCTAAATACCTTTCTTCTTCGCTTTTCTTCTTCGCGTCTTTATTCACCGTGTTTTTTTCATATTTGCGGGATTTCTTGAGACAAATCACACAACTGTGTGTTTGGAAGCTTCTGCTGCAAAACTGTGACTGTTAATTGCCATGGTGCGGTATGTTTCCAGTTTTTTGTTTCTCACCATAGACAAAATTTGTGTGAGAGAGAATACCCTTCTTAAAGATCATCATAACTGGAAGGATAAGCTCCATCCAGTTCACAGATCATGACAAGTAATAGGCAGAACTTAAGTTCCGACCCCAGAGATTATTTGTATGGTTTCTGAACTGTATATGTGAGTGACATGAATGACATGTAGTACGCATTGTCTAAGAGCAGATGCATATCATCCGCATCATCCAGACAAAAACGACATACCATCTACATTTTCCCCTTCAAACTGGAGAAACACCATCAGAATCAGAGCGAAATGCCGAGAGTAGTCTAAGATCCAAGAAATCATCAATAAAATTTCTAAATTCTAAATGCAGATGGTAAAAAAAGATAAGAATGATACAAAATTGGGTTAAGATTATTGCATCCAGTACCATCCTCTCTCTCAAATCCATGTCAAACTATATGTTTCATTGCTCTTATTGTTTTTCTAAACGTTTGAAGGAATACAGATAAAAATTCTTCCTCCTACTTTTAGTTTCAGTTGACATAAGGTTCCAAACAAGAACATGGACCAACATACTTGTGTGATTTCTTGAAGACGAAGAAGAAGAGCGAAGAAGAAGGTATTTAGAATGTTTTTTTTTTTTTAAAGTATGGACGGGCTGTCCAAACTTAAGGGATGCCCGTCCATAATTTATAGACGGGCGTCCAAATTTTTTATTTTATTTTTTAAAACAAATTAAGTTTGGATGAGCGTCCCGTATTTACGGACGCTCGTCCAAAATTAAGGGACGACCGTCCACAACTTATGAACGACCGTCCATAATGTTTTGTAAATTTTTTTATTGTATTTTATTTATGGACGGGCGTCCTTTAAATGGGAACGCCCCGTCCCTTGTATATGGACGCCCGCCCATATAATATGGACGGGCGTCCATGTGAGTGAACGGCCGTCCAAATTTGATGGACGGCCGTTCACTAGAAAAAAATTGTAAAAAAATTCAGATGCGCGTTACACTTAGGCTGGTACAGAATTTCGGTGTAAATTTTTCGGTGTCCCTAGTGTTATTGTTATATCTTTACTTGTGTTATTATTATCATATAAAATGGGTGACACATATTCTTCTTCACTTTCTCCATGCAAAATGGATAAAGTTGGGCGGGTTTTAGTGAACTAAGTTGGTTGACCCGGATCCAACCTGATGTATTTCAGACCCAAAAATTTTTTGGGTCTTCGGCCCAAATTAATAAAGTTGTATCGATTTTTTTAAGGATATAAACCGATACGTATCATATCGTAAAATACATATCAATATATTGAAAGGTTTAGGATACACTCTCTGATACATATTGTTGGTGACCCATATCGAATCGTATCGTAAAATACATATCGCGTATCGTAAGATACTAATAACCATGATTTTAATACCTAAAACTTAACAATAGAGATATTTTTGTTATTTTAAAAACCCTAATTTTTTTTTTTTTTATTAATCAAATTTCAAGGCGATTATTTCATTAACTCTTAAAAAATGTGAAAACAAAAAACTGTTTGGGTACTGTGAGTTGTAAGATAGCAGAACCCATGCAGGGAGGGCCCTTGTTTTTGAGGTGAGGTTCCAGGAAGATTCATGGGCGTTAATTAAATGTTGTGGGCTTGAGAGTGGTTCATAACTGGCTATAGCGGTTCAATTTCATAGAACCAGTAAATATGATCTTTTACTTTAAATAATTACAAATAGAACCAGTAAATATGAACGAGATTTATTTATTTATTGAGTTGGTATGCTGACCAAAGAATAAAACTTAGTTGAAAAGTTCACACTTTCGTTCACTCTTTTGGGTCATCTTGTTTGACTACATGATGGAATCTCTCTCGCTCTCTCTCCTTTTTTTTTTTTAAATTTATTTTATTATTTAAGTTAATTTCATCCGTCCCAGGGAGACTGTTAACTCTCATACACTCTAGCAATTTTCGGAAACTATTAAAGAAAACTTACAATAAATATATAAAACAAAGGTGAAGTTATGGATCCTTTTGTTGTCAAATTAATTAAAAAAAAAAAAAATCTGTTTTCAATTATTCTTTTGGGTAACAAGGTAATAATATAAATAATAAAAGAATCAGACCCCCAAAAGAAATCCCTACAAAGTCAAATTCCTTGGACAAGCCCAAGCAACCAAGCAAACGAAAAGCAACAGGAGAGTCACGGATTTACAATCCTTATGTACAACCTAACTAGCCTCAAAGAGGTCTATACAAAAATTGACCAGCAACACAAAAACAATGCAGGTCTTTTGATAAACAAAAGCCAACTGCACATGTTGTACACATATACCAGCCACCAAAAAACCCAAAATCTCACAGCACTACAACTGCAGAGTTCCTGCAAAGGAATGCAACCAGAAGCAAAGGAACAACAGCAGTAGCAGCCAACAATCTGCAGATATCTCCCTAGTGCAAACAGCTCCAGGAGAGCAACTCGGCAGTAGTGCAAACAGCTCTTGTCATTGCGGTTAACCAAGATTTGCCACTTCTTTAATTTGGTGTAAAAAATGCTTTCTTGCATGGAGATCTTACCGAATAAGTGTATATGGATTTTCTTTGGGTTATAGAAGAGTACTCAAATGTAACAAAGGTGTGCAAACTAAAGAAGGCGTTGTATGGTTTAAAACAATCTCCAAGAGATTGGTTCGGTAGATTCACCAAGTCTATGAAGAACTTCAGCTATAAACAAAACAACTCATATCACGCTTTGTTTTTAAAGCACCGAAAGGGTAGAATTATTACTTTAATTATCTATGTTGATAATATGGTGGTGACAAGTGATGATCAAGATGAAATTGAGAACTTACAAGACACTTGTCCTCGGAGTTTGAAATGAAAAAGCTTGGTGACTTGAAGTGCTTTCTTGGGATTGAGGTAGTCAGATCAAAAAATGATATTTTCTTATCTCAATGGAAATACATTCTTGATATATTAATTGAAATAGGTATGCTTGGATGTAAGCCTACGAATACTCCTATTGAACAAAATCATAAGTTGTTTCATTATTTGGATACAACTTTTACTGATAAGGCAAGGTACCAGAGACTTGTAGGAAAACTGATTTATTTATCCTACACTAGGCTAGATATTACTTATTTAGTATGTTTTGTGAGCCAGTTTATGCATGATTCTCGTAAACCTCACATGGATGTCGTGGAACATATATTAGGATATTTGAAGTCTGCTCCAGGTAAAGAGTTACTTTTCACTAAATATAATCATCTGAAGGTAGAATGTTACACTAATGCAGATTGGGCTGGTTCAGCTAATAACAGAAGATCTACTTTAGGATACTTTACTTTTGTAGGGGGAAACCTTGTGACTTGGAGGAGTAAAAAGCAACTAGTAGTAGCAAGGTCAAATGCAGAAGCTGAGTACAGAGGCATGACTTTTGAAGTGTGTGAGCTACTATGGTTGAGGAACTTGCTAAGAGATTTGGGGGTTGACTCTCAAGATGCAATGAAGTTGTATTGTGATAACACTTCAGCTATAGAGATTGCCCACAATCCAGTTCAACATGATTAGACGAAGCATGTAGAAATTGATAGACACTTCATTAAGGAAAAACTAGAAGCTGAGATCATTATATTTCCTTTTGTGAAATCTAAAGACCAACTAGCCGACATTCTTACCAAAGTCATAGCCAACAATGCATTTGATGACACTTTAGACAAGTTAGGGGATGTTTGTCTGAGCTTATGAAAATTAGCTTATAAGAGGGTTCTTGTCTAAGCTTATAAGCTGGTTAAACTAGTTTATAAGCTCTAAAATTAAGTTGACATGTTTGTTTATTACTTTTTTGAGCTTATAAGTTGAACTTATAAGCAAAAAAAAAAAAAAGTTGGGGGGGAGATACTTTTTTTTTCTTCTGCTTATAAGCACTCTACTTATAAGTTAGTTTGACCAAGTATATTACCACATTATCCTTGTTTAATTTTAAAATTTCATAGTATACCCTTATTTAATGTAGTACATTTTTTAGTCATTTTATAATAAAATGTACTTATAAGCCATGTTTTACCAAACACGTCAACTACTTATCAGTCACTTATAAATACTTTAACAAAACACGTAATTGCTTAAAATTTCAAATGCTTATAAGCTAATTTTCATAAGCTCAGACAAATACCCCTTAAGTAACAAGAGCTTATAAGTTAATTTTAGCTTATAAGCATTTGAAATTTTAAGCAATTACATGTTTGATTAAAATATTTATAAGTAACTAATAAGTAGTTGACGTGTTTGGTAAAATGTGGCTTATAAGTATATTTTATTATAAAATGACTAAAAAATGTATTACATTAAATAAGGGTATACTATGAAATTTTAAAATTAAACAAGGATAATGTGGTAATATACTTGGTCAAACTAACTTATAAGTAGAGTGCTTATAAGCAGAAAAAAAAAAAGTATCTTCCTCTCAACTTATTTTTTTATACTTTTTTTTTTTTGCTTATAAGTTCAACTTATAAGTTCAAAAAAGTAATAAACAAACATGTCAACTTAATTTTAGAGCTTATAAGCTTAGACAAACACCCTTGAGACATGTTTGATATTTATCCTTGCTCCCACTTGAAGGGAAGTGCTAAAATATCCTATAATTAAGAGATTGATATGGTCTTAATTATATGATATTATTTCTTTCATAATTATAGGATATTTTCTGTAATATTATGTAATTAATTCTTTTATTCTTTCTTTGTAAATGTACCTGTATCTAGCCTATCTATTATAGAATTACAATGAATGAAAAACATCACAAAATCATTCATCAACTGTGTTTCTTGACAGAACTTGTTATGCTCAGTATTATCTTTCAGCTCTCTAATAATCTCTTTGGTCTTGTCTCTGACTACAACAGACTTATGTTTTGTGAGGTCGCGTATAGTATCACCTAACTTCAAAATTAAAACACAAAACATAAAAAAAAAAAAAAAAAAAAAAAAAATT